>NC_056743.1:942208274-942235774 GCF_019279795.1 Protopterus annectens
ATTCTAAATTTTGTATTAGAAAATCTAACCTTGCCCCCCCTTTGAACCAGCACACTGTTTTCCTGAAATTGTGCACACTGAAAACAGTTCTGCTAGTAGCCCTCACCCCTCTGCCAGGAGGGCCTGAGATCCAAGCCCTTATGGCCACCTCTCCCTACCTTGTTTTCCACAAGGACAGAGTAGTCCTCAGAACCCAACCCTTCCTTCATGCCCAAGGTAGTTAATGAACTTTCATTGAATCAATCCATTAATGTACCAGATGTTCTTCGTGTTTTACTGTTGCAGTCATTACATTTGTTTTATCTGCTTGCAGTAGCCCTCTGTCGGCCTGATTAGCAAAGTTTTGGGTCCTGCGTCAGTTGCTGTCCCTTCCATGACTTCAGGTCATCTGGTGTAAAACATGCAGCCAACGCCATTACATCGGTCTTTCTTGCTGTGCAGTGCCTGAAGCAGAAGCAGTTCAAAAGTGCTGGTCGGCCGACTCCTGAAATTTTCGTTTTTGAGTTTCAGAACCGGAGTCTTCAACTAAAGCGAAGTACCCCATTGGGGAAACCTTTTCTTGCTCCTTACCGATGTCAGTAAAAGTTAATAATTGCATTACCTGTGGGAAGCAAATACCTCATAAGGATTTTCATTTGTACTGTATTCCTTGCCCAGGCCCTGAACACGACATACCTTGCTGTCGGTTTTGTGCTTTATTTAATCAGCGCACTATCGTCTGTATATTTTTGCCTCTAAATATTTCTTTTCTCAGTTTAATTATCCAGAAATGTCAGTTAGCCATCCGACTACTGGGATTCTGAAAACATGTAAAGGTAAAGACCGAGACAGGCCACTGAGGTCCAAAACTGCCAACGACGCTTCTCCTAAGCCAGTCGCCAGTTTACTGGTACTTAGTGAGGTGCTTTCGCAGCCCCTGATACCCGCTACTTCTGATTCGCAGGCCTCTACTGAGAACCATTCGGATTCTGGTATGCTGTGAGATGCTTCAACTATGGAACTTGTGGATGTCTCTACCTTGGATGAGTCCGGAGCCGCTGTGCAGGCACTGGCTTCTGAGGGTGTATTCAGGCCTACGGACTTGCATATTAGACAGACGCCTCATTCTTCATTTAGTCCTAAATCATGAACCATGCCTAAAAAACCAATGCCCAGGCCGCATGCTCAGGCCTCTATGCCTAAAAAACAAATAAGAATGGCTGAAGATGTTATAACTCTAATCAGGGGAAACCAACCTCCACCTTCTAAGAGACCTAGGGCTGAAGTTGTTTATGAATCCTCTGACCAGGATTCTGATTTTTCTGATTCTTCTGATCTGGATTTGCCCTTATCTACTTATGAGGATTCTGATGCAGAGGACTCTATTCCCTCTGCTTCCCCTCCAGAGGATTTTTTTTTTTTTGGTGAAACCTTACATACTCTAAGTACATACTACACTGGGAAAGCCAGGAGTTTTCTGATTCAAAAAAGAGGCTTAGGGATTTCTTACTCCTACCTCAGCATAGGCCTTTAGCTATTCCTCTTGTACTAGACATTGTTGATGCTTTTTTGGAATCTAGTTTGGCCCCTGATTCATTGCCTCCTGCTCCCAGAAAACCTGACTGATATTACAGGGTTCCTGATTTACACAAGTTCCTTTTTAAAAATCCTATTGCGGATCCAGAGACTATTTCACATGGACCCAAGGTCATTAAGGCTTCTACTTTTAAAAATCCTACCCCTTCTGATACAGACTCCAGGGCGCTGGATAGATGGGGTAAGAAGGGTTACACTTCTGCAATCTTGGCTATTAGGGCTTTAAACTGCCAGATCTGAAGTAGTTACTTCATTTGATCTGCAACCTGTGGGTGTCGGATCCGACCTCTGATCCGATCCGGCAGCTTTCCAAGATCCGAGCTCCTAGCTCCTCCCCCTACCCATAATCCTCTAGTACCAACCACATTACCCCAGATCGTTTTTTTGCCGCAGCTAAGAAACGTCCTTGTGAAGAGCTCCTGGCTGGGTGAGATCATTGCTGGTTTTTAAACCAATTTTTCTCAAGTTTTTGTGTGTGTGTGTTAGTTTCCCTTTTCTGCTTCTTCTGCTAGTTTTTTGGGTCACTTTTGTGTAATTTATAACTGTTTTATCTTCACTCCCCTCCCCCTCCTAGTGTTTTGGTGTGTGTGTAAGATGTCAGAAGGGCCTAAGGCCATTTTCTCTAAATGTACTGAGTGTGGCCACAAGCTTTCTCCAGCTGATGGCCACACTCAGTGCATTTTGTGCCTGGGGGCAGCCCATTTGTCAGAGGCCTGCCAAATCTGTGCGGCCTTTAATCCCCGGGCACTCCAGGATATGAAGAACAAGCTGATCCTGGCAGGAAAGCTCCCCCAGGAGTCGGCTTCTTCTTCCTCTCCCGTTCGGGCTCCAGCTGCTTCAGCAGCTTCGGCGCCATCTATCCCCTTAGCTCTACCCGGGACTCAACCTCCCTCATCGGGTCCGAGCTCTGGGGAAACTAGTGCCTCTTCCCTCAGAGAGAAGAGGCACAAAGATAAGGATGGACATAAGTCCCATAAAAGGCGGGCCGAATCTCATCCTTCGGCTCTGCCAAAAAACTATTAAATCTCCCTCTAGGGTCTCCGGATCCTCCTCCTCTCGGCGCCGTTCCCCCTGTTTTTCGCCGGAGGAGGAGGATAGGTTTCCCTCTATCTTCGAGGCGGCCCTCCCGGCCTGCCTCTACTACTTCATCTAGGTCGACCCGAAGCATCTCCGAAGCGGATATGGATAGGATGATGCCTCTGTTCTTACAGACCCAAATGCAGATGGGGATGCTCTTGCCTCCTCCCCCTCTGGGGGGGAGTGCAGGCCCCATATTTGCCCCGATCACTCCTTCTCCGACTCATTTTCGGGTCTCGGAGTCATCGGATCCAGGCCCTTTTGGACCCGGGGAACTGTTGGCGCTGATAGCGGTTGTCTCTTCGCCGACTATACCTTCGAGCTTGTCAGACCCGAGCTCTCGGGGCTGAGGGCTGAGCGTCAGATTCGAGGGAGATGCTGTGTCTTCGGCGCTGTTGGCGTCGGAGCACACCTCTGCCTCGGTGCCGACTGCATCGGCTCCAACCCCGATCCCTTCCTCGGATCCGAGGAGATTGCTCTCAGAGGCTGGTGAGAGTGGCTCTCCTTCGGCTTTTGAGGTAGTGGAGAGGGTACTGTCGAGGTCCTCCAGATCCCCGACCCGGGCTTCTGATCCACCCGTACCCCCACTGCATGAGGGTCTGTCTTCCATCATCCGTCCATCTGGACAGCCTGCCCAAGCCCTCCAGCTAGTTCCCGTGGAGGAACAACAACCGGTGGACGAGCCCTCTTCGGACAGTCCCACCGAGGAGGTCCCTCAAACACCGGTGCAAAAGGAGGCACCTGGACTCCCCCGAGTCCATTACCACAGACACGGACTTAGATGATACGGAGGGTTCCCCAAGGTCACCCTCTGAAGATGTCTCCTTTGGAGACATCATGGAAATGTTGCGTATTAGAGGGGGGTGGTCAGCCCAAAACCATTCCCTTGATGAGTCCGTGTTCCTGGAGGCCTTTGAGGCAGGCCCATCTACCTCCTGGGTGTCCCCTCCGGCCGACCCCCTGGTGGACTTAATTACCACCAGGGCTTGGAAGGAGCCCGACACAGTGGAGCCAATCCCAAGGCGCCCCGATAAAGTCCTCAGCCCACCCACAGATAGACCGTCTTGGGCCAAAGGAACCCCTGTTGTTGCTATGTTGGTGGCGGCGGCCACCAAGAAAGAACTTGCACAGGAGAGTTCTTCGGTTCACCCGCCGGATAAGCAATCTCGAGTGCTTGACCGGATTGGGAAGCGGATGTTTGCTTCAGCGACCTTTTCCATAAGGGCGCTGAACTATATGGTACATACTATTAGGCTACAGCGAGACTTGATTAAGGAGTACGCTGCAGCCCCCCAGAGTCCATATCGGTCCCAGACAAAAAGGTTTTTGAGACTTGAATGGCCACTCTAAAATCCATCTCAAATACTTCTATGCGGCTTCTCTCCCATGCAACGGAGGGAGCCGCTAGAGCTAGCGGAGCCGGGGTCGTGTTGCGACGTCTCTCCTGGCTCCGTCTGTGTGACTTCACGGACCCCTTCAAGGCGTCCTTCGCGAACGCCCCTTTTGACGGTTCTGCCTTGTTTGGCAAAACTGTTCGCGATACACTGGTCCAAAGCAAAAAGGACGGGAAGACGCTGTCTGCCATCGGAGTCCGCTTCTCTAATCCCCAAAGATCCTTCTCCAGGAATCAGGGACAAAAGAAGCTGTGGTTCTGTAAGTCTCGGCAATCCCATCCTGCTGCAGACCACTCGTCCTCCAGAGGTAGGGGAGGACAAGGTGGACGCCAGCCCAGAGGCAGAGGGGGGCCGCGTAATTTCTGGTCTAGAGAACCTTTCTCAGACAGACCCGCGCAACAGCCCTGAGGGCTTGCCCGACTGTCCCTCTCTGGAGGCAGTCGGGGGGCGATTGTCGGAGCACCTGTCAAACTGGGAGTCCCTTACAACAGATCGATGGGTGCTCCGGATCATATCCAGAGGTTACTCTATTCCATTCATAAACCTTCCCCCCAAATCCAGACGCCTCCCCGATGTCCCACCCAATCAGAGGGAGGCAGCAGCTTTGGAAATTTCAAAGCTGCTAAGAAAAAGAGCCATCCAGCCTGTCCCCCCAGACCAGTTCGGATTGGGTTATTACTCCAGGTTCTTTTTGGTGCCAAAGAAAACGGGGGACCTCAGACCCATCTTAGACCTTTCCGCCCTGAACCTGTTCATACCCAAAGAAAAGTTCCAGATGGTCACTCTCCAATCTATTCTCCCCTGCTGCGGGAGAACGACTGGATGTGCTCGCTAGACCTCAAGGATGAGTATTACCCACATATTAATGGACAAACGATCCAGGAGGTTTCTTCGCTTCTGGCTCGGAGCCAGTCATTATCAATTCAGGGTTCTTCCATTCGGCCTCACCTCAGCCCCCAGAGTGTTCAAGGTCATGGCAGTGGTTGCAGCCCACCTGAGACTCCAGGGCATTCAGGTCTTCCCTTACCTAGACGACTGGCTCCTCAACACGACCAACAAGCATCAGCTCTGTGTGGCAAGGGATTATGCTCTGTCTCTGGTCCACAACCTAGGCATCTCAGTAAACGAGCAAGAATCCTGCCTGTGCCCCACTCAAGCCCTAGAATTCATAGGGGCCAGGTTAGATGCACAAATCTCCAAAGTTGTTCTAGTGTCAGTCAGGCTGAACAACTTGTCATTCCAGGTGTTAGCTCTTCTTCGGAGCCCTGCTCCTCCAGCAGAGTTAGTCCTGAGGGTACTGGGGTCTATGTCAGCAGCGATCGGTCTCTCTCTTCATGCTCGTCTGCGAATGCGCATATTGCAATGGACCCTTCAAGTCCAATGGTCCCTGTCGATCCACCCATTATGCATGCCAATTTCCCTGAGCAGGGTGTGCAGGGACTCCCTTCTGTGGTGGTTACAGGTGCAGGAACTCAGAGAAGGGAGACCCTTTGTAATTCCTCTGGCCAAAGCCACGTTGACCATGGACGCGTCTTGCCTCGGGTGGGGGGGGGGCATTGTTCAGGCAGATCCGTTCAAGGCACGTGGACTCCCCTAGAGACCGCATTACATATCAACGTCCTAGAGATGAGGGCGGTGCTTTTAGCATTGCAAGCTCTCCACGACCTTCTTCCCATAGGGACTATTGCAATCCAGACGGACAACATGTCAGTAGTCTGGTATATAAACAAACAAGGAGGGACCAGATCTTATCCCCTGTGTCGAGAAGCCATGAGAGTGTGGGAATGGGCGATTTCCACCAACCGCTTTCTGATAGCAGCACATTCGGGCGGTCCAACATATTAGCGGACAAGCTAAGTCGAGTGTTCCTCACTCCATACGAGTGGTCTCTGAATCCATCTGTTGCGAAGCAGATCTTCCGCAAATGGGGTCAGCCTTGCTGCGACCTTTTTGCTTCTCCTTTAAACACAAAATGCAGCGAGTACTTCGCGATAGTTCCCCCAGAGGGGAGACGCTCTAGTCCATGCTTGGCCTCCCGGACTCCTTTATGCTTATCCCCCCCTCCCACTTATGATGAAATTCATCCAGAAAGCCTTTCGGTTGGGGAGCAGAGTTATCCTCGTAGCCCCATTCTGGCCTCGACAGATCTGGTTCCCCTTTCTGCGGTCTCACTGTGTGGCTCCCCCATGGATTCTGGATCCCAGTCCAGACCTAATCTCGCACCCAGCGAGATGCCATACCCCAAACCTGGTCAATCTCAAACTTGCTGCTTGGTTGATCCAGTTCCATTAATGGCTAGGACTCCCGGTATCTCATCCCCCGTTAAGGCCATTCTGGTGGCGACTCATAAACCATCTACCAGGAAATTTTACAACAGTAAATGGAAATGTTTTTCCATCTGGGCCAAAGATAAAGAATTGGACCCTTTTACTGTCCCTATTCCGACTATTCTGAACTTCCTTTCTCTGCTTTTTAGACAGGGAGCAAGTGCCTCCACAGTCAAGGTGCAGTTGGCGGCCATCTCCCATTTTCATGTGGGGGACGGCATAGGCTCCTTAGCATCTACTAAGTTGTGCAAAACCTTCTTAAGAGGCGTTTGTCTTTAGAAACCACCTGTCAAGACTGTGGTTCCCCCGTGGGATCTCACTCTGGTCTTACAATCCTTAACGAGACCACCTTTTGAGCCGGTGGCCTCGGTTCCGTTAAAGTTCTTGTCTTGGAAAACTGCTTTCTTAGTGGCTATTACTTCGGCCAAGAGAGTTTCAGAATTACAAGCTCTGTGTATTAAACCTCCGTACCTTATTTTTCACAAAGATAGTGTCCCTCAGGACTAACCCATCTTTCTTGCCTAAGGTGGCTACAGAATCAAACATTAATCAATTAATAAATCTTCCTGTATTTTTCCCAAATTTTCACAACAAAGGAGAATATACGTTGCACAAATTGGATGTACACAACAGCTGCGTTTTTACTTGCACAGGACTAAAGAGTTTCGCAAGTCGGACCAGTTGTTTGATGTTCTTCATTCCACATTGCTGCAGTCCTAACTATTGGGTAGTCCGCTGTCCAGTCGGCCCGAATACCAAAGTATATGGCTGACGTCGGTCAGGGCGCATTAGACTGACGTCAGTACGTCAGGGTACTAATGCGCATGACCGACGTCATATCCTCAGTCTTTTTTGCCGCATGGTCCGATGCAGAAGCAGTTTTGCGAGTGCAGGTTGGCGTTCTGAAATTTTCTGAAGTCGGAGTTTCAGACCGAATCAAAGTTGGCTAAGTACCCGTTGGGAACATTTTGGTTTTTCTTGTCTCAGTATTTAACCGGATGTCAGAAAAAGTGAATAACTGTATTTCTTGTGGGAAACAGATACCTCATAGGGATTACCATACCTTGTGTATACCTTGTTTAGGGCCTGAGCACGGCGTTGTTGGATGCGCTCTTGTGCTAGATTTAACAAACGCACTATTAAGAGGAGGTTAGACTGTGCCAGGTTAGTGTTTGGGAAGCGTTGTAATTATAAAATGCCGTCGGATGCTCCGGCGCCGCTTCAAAAAGCGCAAGGACAAAACAGCGAAGCCTAGGGTTGATGAACCGGCAGTCCCGGACGTCGGTTCTTTAGAAGGCTCAGTGGAGCCAGAGGTTTTGCCAGGAGTTTCTTTGGAGTCTCAGGCAGAGACTTTGCTGTTACAGGATGTGCCTTCTCAGGAGGTAGGCCAGGCTGAGGGGGCTTCTCAGGTGACTGTTCTTCCCTCTCTTCCCAAGGTAGTTAGAGCCTCTCCTTCTGTTTCCAAAACTTCTTTGAGAGGTAGGCCAAGTTTAGCTTCAGTGGGGGCTTCTCCTAGCACTTCAGGTTCTGTGCCTAAGAAACATATGCTTAAAATGGCAGAAGATTTGATTACTATGATTAGAGGTTCTATGCCCCCTCCTGATAAGAGGCCTAGGGTGGAACCTGAGTTTGAGAGTTTTGAACAGTGTTCAGAGGCTTCTGAGTCTTCTGCGGAAGACTTGCAGGAGTATCCTCCTTATTCTGATTCTGATGTGGATGATTCCACTCCTACAGCTTCTCCTCCTGAGGATTTCTCATTTTCAGAGACTCTGCATTCCATGAGGGAGCACTTTAAATGGGAAGGCCAAGATTACTCTGATTCAGGAAAAGGCTTAGGGAATTCTTGTTTTACCCCAGCATAGGCCCTTAGCTATACCTCCTGTGTTGAATGTGGTGGAAGATGTTTTGCAGAGGCTTCCCTGAACCCTGATTCTTTGCCTCCTGCTCCTGTTAAACCTGATAGGTACTATAGGGTGCCTGAAGCTCATAAGTATCTTTTAAGCGTCCTAGGGCAGACCCAGAAACTGTTTCTCAGGGACCTAAAGGTGTTAAGGCCTCTGTTGTTAAAAACCCTGTTCCCACTGATAAAGAGGCAAGGGCTTTGGATAGATGGGGAAAGAAAGTGTATACTTCTTCCACTTTAGCCATGAGGCGTTGAATTGTCAGTTTCACATGCTAAAATATCAAAATTATCTCCTTTCACAATTGAAATCTAAGGTGGATGCTTTGGCGGAAGGTATTGAGTGTAAAGAGTTGCTGGATTTAGTTCATGTGTCTGAACAAGTGGGTAAGCATTCTTTGCAATGTGGTTTTGATGCTGTACAGGCCTCCTCGAGGGTGGCTGCAACTAGTTCTGTTCTTAGCAGGCATGTCTGGTTGAGGGATCAGAATTTAGCTGAGCATGTTAAGACAAGGATTTTGGATGCTCCTTTACAGTGTGATGTGTTGTTTGGTTAGGGTGTGGAAGGAGTTTTAAAGAAAATGGAGGACAAAGCTAAGTCTATGCAAACTGTTAAAGATTTTTGCAGGTGCAGCCACTTGAAGTTTAGTAGAAATTGGCCTACTAAGGGATGGACATATCCTGCTTATGATTCCCAGTCTAGGGGTAGGTCTAGGCGTGGTAGGGGCAGAGCTCAAGGTTCTTTTAGGCCTAGAACAGGGAGTTCACCTGCTCAGACTTCTGGTGAGGGCAGGGGTCAGTCCTTTCGTAAACAGACCCAATGACCTGCCTTTTCAGCTGCCAGTAGATTCTCGTCTGGCAGCTCCTTTGGGAGGAAGACTGTCTCTTTTCAAAGAAAATTGGGATTTAATTACTCAAGACAGATGGGTGTTGGATATCATTCACCACGGTTACAGGTTTTATTTCCATACATTGCCCCTTTCAAAGGCATGCCAGGCGTTCCTCCTCCACAAAGGAAAGAGGCTCACAAGCAAATTTCTCTGTTACTCCAAATAGGGGCCATTCAGCCAGTCCCTGTATCAGAAAGGGGCCTAGGATTTTATTCTCGCCTGTTCCTAGTACCAAAGAAGGGGAACACGTGGAGACCAATTTTGGATTTATCTATCCTCAACACTTATCTGGACATTCCCAAGTTCAAGATGTTGGCGTTACAACAGCTTTTACCTCTGCTGGGCAAAGATCACTGGATGGTAACTTTAGATCTCAAGGTGGCTTACCTTCATGTGCCGATAAGACTAAGGTGCAGGAAGTATCTGCGTTTCGAGCTGGAAATTCTCATTATCAGTTCTCTGCATTGCCCTTTGGCTTATCTACTGCCCAGAGTATTCACAAAGGTTCTGGCTCCAGTGATAGCTTACTTCAGGCTAAAAGGAATTCAAATCTATCCTTACTTGGGCGACGGGCTGAGTCTGGCTCAAGGAAAGGAGGAGCTTCTACAGCAACTGGAATATGTTATAGCAGTGCTAAGATGCCTAGGGTATTCTGTGAGCGAAATAAAGTCCAGTCTAGTACCCTCTCAAGACATGTGCTTTCTGGGTGTGAGACTGAATACAGCAGCCCAGATGGCCTTTTAACCCCGGACAAACAAGAGTCTATCACTTTACTTCCATCAACTATCTCATCAGTCCGTGCTGACTGCAAGGACAGTCCTTCAAGCATTAGGGTTCATGGCATCTTGTATTCTGGTGCTTCCCAATGCCAAACTGCATATGAGGAAGGTGCAATGGTATCTCAAAATGTATGGACACAGCACTGCCAGGATTTGGACACTGTCATTCAAATAATACCTTGCCTTCAAAAAGAATTTTTGTGGTGGGCTCAGGAATGCCACCTAAAAAAGGGACTCTCTGTGACCCGGCCAGAGGCGAGTCAGATTTTAACGACAGATGCCTCGGCCATTGCTTGCGGAGCTCATCTAAATGGAAAGTGGATACAAGACAAGTGGCCTGCCAGACTACAGCATCTACATATCAACATGAAGGAGATGTTAGCAGTCCAGTTTGCATTAATGGCTTTCAAGGAGTTACTTCTTCCAGGGCAGGTGTTGATTCTAACAGACAACACAACTGTCATGTGGTACATCAACAAACAAGGGGAACACATTCTTATCCTCTATGCAGGCAAGCAATGATTTTATGGGAGACTGCGCTCAGCTTGCAACTAACTCTTCAGGCAAGGTTTCTGCGGGAGCACAGAACTCCTTAGCAGATGTGTTAAGCAGACAAATCATGGATCCCCACAGTGGAAACTGGATCTTCATGTATTTCAGAAATTGACAGTGTCATGGGGAACTCCAGACATAGATCTGTTCGCTTCTCCACTAAACCACCAGCTGCCAAAGTTTTGCACAAAGGGGTTTCATCACACAGCTTGGAAAGTGGATGCTCTGTCTTTCAGTTGGAAAAATCTTCATGTGTATGCCTTTCCACCTCTGCCTCTTCTTCCAAAGGTGCTCTTAAAGGTCAGACAAGACAAGCCAAGGATGATTTTAATAGCTCCAGATTGGCCTCGGCAACACTGGTACCCACTACTAAGGAGTCTGGTAAGGAAGCCTCCATGGCCTTTACCTTTGATTCCACATCTGTTATCTCAGAAGGGCGGTCATCTGCTCAATGTCAAGCTTCACTCTCTTCATCTAACAGCCTGGCATATTCTGTGTTGAAACACAGCAGGTCTCAACTTCCTCAACAAGTTTTAAATGTGATTATGGAAGCTAGGCGACCTAGTACAAGGAAAGTGTATGCATGAAAAATGGAAGAGATTTTTATTTTGGAGTACAGCAAAGAATTTGGAGATTTCTGAGCCTAATTTGAGTGTGGCTCTTCAATATCTTACTGAGTTATTGGACAAAGGTTTGTCCTTCTCTTCCATTAAGATTCATGCTGCAGCAATTTCAGCTCACTATGATTGTGACCCACCATTGTTTTCGCATCCTTTGTTCAAGCAGTTTCTTAGAGGGGCAAAGAATATAAGACCCCCGTAGAGCTCCTACTCCTGCTTGGGATCTCAATTTTGTGTTGGAAAAACTTACTCTACAACCTTTTGAGCCTGCGGCTACTGCTGAATTGAAATACTTGTCATGGAAGACTGCTTTTCTGTTGGCTATTACTTCTGCAAGAAGGGTGTCTGAGTTGCAGGCCCTTATGGCAGTAGAGCCCTTTTGATTTTCCAAAAGGATAGGGTATCATTACGTACTAATCCTTCCTTTATGCCTAAGGTGGTTTCTAGTGTGGCTTTAAACCAAACTATTCATTTGCCTACTTTTTATGCAGGCCCCCAAAATAAAGTGGAAAAGATTTTGCACACTTTAGATGTACACAGGCAATTGCGTTATTATTTAAGCAGGACTAAGGATTTTAGGCAGTCTCAGCAGTTGTTTGTTTCTTTTGCTTTGAGTTCAGGGCAAGCCTGTGTCAAAACAAACTATTTCTAGGTGGATTGGGTTTTGCATTGCATTTTGTTATTTCCATCATGGCAAGGAGATTCCAGCTGGGATTAGGCCTCATTCCACTAGGGCTACTGCCACTTCAACAGCATTTCTAAGGGGTGGCAACTAAGGATATTTTGGAGGCAGCTACTTGGAGTTCAGTGCATACTTTCTCTAAGCATTATCACCTTCCTCTCTACTCTAAGTCTAGGGCTGGTTTTGCCACAGCTATTTTGCAAGGCATGTTGTCAGCTCCTGCTTCTTTATGATTTGCCAGCCTCCCTTACCTCTGCTTTGGGATTCTACCCAATAGTTAGGACTGCAGCAATGTGGAATGAAGAACATAGTACAGTTTTGTACCTACCATAAATGTAGATGTTCGAGGATCCACATTGCTGCAGTCAATTACCCTCCCTCCTTCCCCTCTGTGTTTAGGGGTGGTTGTGTAGGTGAGGTTATATGCTGATAATTTTGTATATATTGTACATATTTTTGGTGCAGGTATATTGGGCCTTGTCTTTTTAGGGTCTTCTGACATCTGGGGCAAGAAAAGACTGAGGATATGACGTCGGTCATGCGCATTAGTACCCTGACGTACTGACGTCAGTCTAATGCGCCCTGACCGACGTCAGCCATATACTTTGGTATTCGGGCCGACTGGACAGCGGACTACCCAATAGTTAGGACTGCAGCAATGTGGATCCTCGAACATCTACATTTATGGTAGGTACAAAACTGTACTTTTCTTATGCAAAATCAGCCATGGGCAATTGCTAAAGTGACTGTAGCAAATTGATCTGTCAGTGCATTATGCTGGGATACACCTCATCTGGGAAGCCAGCTCCAGTTGGCGTCCATGCTCATTCCACAAGATCTGTAGCTACCTCAACAGCCTTTTGGTCTAGGGTTCCAGTAGACGATATTTGTTCAGCAGCTACCTGGTCCTCATCTCATACCTTCATTTCTCATTACAAACTGGATATCATTTCCAGAAGTAGGGCGGCTTTTGGCTCCGCGGTGCTTCGGAATATCCTTCCGTAAGGACCACCCAGGTTCTATAGGTTAGCTGGGGACTCTGTCCCACAGGTTGCAGATCAAATGAAGTAACTACTTCAGATATAGAAGTTATGTACTCACCATAACGTTCCATCTGGGTAGATACTTCATTTGTCTGCAACCGACCCCCCCTGCCATCCCCCGAACCTCTGGAAAATTCTCTGATCATTTGGAGTTGGTTTCTGTCTCGAGTTGGTGAGGCAAAAAAAACGATCTGAGGTAATGTGGTTGGTACTAGAGGATTATGGGTAGGGGAGGAGCTAGGAGCTCGGATCTTGGAGCTTGGAAAGCTATCGGATCCGAGGTCGGATCCGACACCCACAGGTTGCAGACAAATGAAGTATCTACTCAGATGGAACGTTATGGTGAGTACATAACTTCTATTTTCATATGTTAAAGTATCCGCAACATGTTATTGGATTGCTTAAACTGAAAATGATGTTGATTCCTGACTGCAGAAAATAAAGAATTACAGGATTTAATGCATTCTGCTGAACAGGTTGGAAAACATACTTTGCAGTGTGGATTTGATTCATTAGAGGCCTCTTGCAGGGCTGCTGTTACTGGGTCTGTGCTCAGAAGGCATGCTTGGCTTAAGGAGCAATCTTTGCCTGATCATGTTAAAGCTAAATTGTTGGATGCTCCCTTAAATCAGGACTGCCTGTTTGACAACAAGGCTAAGGAAGTTCTTGAAAAGATGGAAGATCAAGCTAAATCTGTGCAAATTGTTAAAGATTTCTTACAAGTTCAGCCTCCTAGATTTAGTAGGCATTGGGCCTCTAAGAATTGGTCCTTTCCAGCCCCTTCCAGGTCTTCTCAAGCTAAACCCAGACACAGCAGAAACCCCAGAATGTTCATCGTGCATACAGCTGCAGTCATAACAGATGGGTTCTCCTGCCGTCAGGCGGGTCCTCGGCCGGCCGAATTCCAAAGTCTAGGTCCAGCGTCGGTTGTCGTCGCTTCTTCCCTGACGTCAGTGCGACAGGGGTATAAAAGAACCAGCCGACACCATTTTCTTCGGTCTTTCTTGCCGTGCGGTGCCCGAAGCAGAAGCAGTTCACAAGTGCAGGTCGGCCAGCTCCTGAAATTACGAAAATTTTGCAACCGAAGTCTTCTTGAAAGCTAAGTACCCCGTCGGGGAAACTTTTCTTGCCTCAGACCGATGTCAGACAAAGTTAATAATTGTATTTCATGTGGGAAGCAAATACCACATAAGGATTTTCATTCCCTCTGTATTCCTTGCTTAGGCCCAGACCACGACGTCTCAGTCTGTTTTTGTGCTACATTCAATAAACGCACCATTAAACGTTGGGCGGAGTTCGCCCAGCATTATTTTGGCAAAAAATTTAACTGTATTATGTCATCGGATACTCAGACTCCAGTTTTGTCTAAAAAAACCCAAAGATATGGACCGACACACGAGGTCCGCGGCCTCCACAACACTTCTTTGGCGGTGTCTTCTGTGCCCGAGGTCTCTGGCTCCTCGGCCCGCACCCCGACTACAGATACTGAAGCTACTCTTGGTGGTGAATCTCAAAATGTAGACAGGTCTGCCTCCTCTCAAGGTGTCTTCAGACCTTCCTCCTTTTTTCATCAAGGCTTTCACTAAGTCCTAAAGCAGCCATGCATTCTAAGAGACCAGCTACACAGGGCCTTTCTCCAGGCCCCATGCCTAAAAAACAGATGCTCAAAATGGCTGAGGATTTAATTACTCTTATCAGGGGTTCTCAACCCCCCCCCCCCCCCCCAGACAAAAGGCCCAGAGTGGAGGAAGAATCCCCCTCCTCTGACCAGGCCTCCATTATATCAGAGTACTCTGATGGACAGGAACATTCTTACTCCCCTTTTGAAGATTCTGATGCGGAGGAGTCCATTCCCTCTGTCTACTCCCCCCCCCCCCCCCCCCGAGAGGATTACTCATTTGGGGAAACCTTGCATACCTTAAGGGAGCACTTTCACTGGGAAGGCCAAGAGTACTCTGATTCCAAGAAAAGGCTTAGGGATTTTCTCTTGCTACCTCAGCACAGGCCTCTGGCTATACCTCCTGTCCTAGACATACTAGATGATGTGTACTCGGAGGCCTGCCTTAACCCGGATTCCTTACCTCCAGCCCCTGTCAAGCCTGACGGGTACCACCAGGTTCCTGACTCACACCAGTTTTTATACAAAAGCCATGCGGCTGACCCAGAAACTATCTCACAAAGCCCAAAAGGAATTAAGGCTTCCACTGCTAAAAATCCATTACCTTCCGAGAGAGATTCCAGATCCTTAGAAAGGTGGGGAAAAAAGGTATATACTTCAGCCACTTTAACCATGAGGGCTTTAAACTGCCAGTTCCATATGCTAAAGTACCAGCAGTTTCTGTTATCACAACTGAGAAGTAAAATGTCACAACCTGAACAACCAGACTTGAAGGAGTTGCAGGATTTGATGCATAGTGTAGAACAAGTGGGTAAACATACCTTGCAATGTGGTTTTGATGCTCTAGAGGCCTCATGTAGAGCTGCGGTTACAGGATCAGTGATATGTAGACATGCCTGGCTCAAGGAACAAACCTTACCAGATCATGTCAAAGCTAAAATGCTCGATGCCCCTCTTCAAAATGATGTATTATTTGGTGTTAAAGCTGAAGAGGTATTAAAGAAAATGGAGGAAAAAGCTAAATCAATGCAAACAGTGAAGGATTTTCTACAGGTACAACCACCACGTTTCAGTAGAAATTGGCCTTCCAAAAATTGGTCCTTTCCAGCCACGGACAGACCCCAAAGAGGTAGATAACAGGCGCCAGAGGGGCAGAGGGCAATCTCAAGGATCATACAGAGCCAGACAATGGCAAGCTCCTACACAAAGAGGTGGTGAGGATAGTTCGCAGCCATTCAGAAAGCAAGCCCAATGACTTTCCTCTTTGCATGCCAAGCAAGGCTCAAATGGCAGCACCCTTAGGCGGAAAACTGGCATTATTTTCAAAAAAATTGGCATATTGTCACAAAAGACAAATGGATCCTGGACATTATAAACAGAGGCTACAGATTCCATTTTCAGACCCTTCCAAAAATGAGAGGCATGCCAAACCTGCCACACAATCAAAGGGCAGAGGCACAAAACCAGATTTCAGATCTCATGGACATGAAAGCTATTCAAGAGGTACCTACTCACGAACAAGGTCAAGGCTTTTATTCTATTCCTGGTACCAAGGAAGGGAAAAGATTGGAGACCTATTTTGGACCTATCCATCCTAAACACATTTTTACTCGTACCAAAATTCACGATGCTCACTTTACAGCAGCTTCTTCCCATGCTGGGCAAGGAGTCTTGGCTGGTAACATTGGACCTCAAGGAGGCATACCTGCATGTCCCAATCAGACAAAATTGCATAAGATACCTCAGATTTCTTGCAGGTTCAACCCATTATCAATTCTCTGCATTGCCCTTTGGCTTATCTACTGCGCCCAGAGTATTCACAAAATGCCTGGCATCAGTAATTGCCTACAGCAGACTTCAAGGGATACAAATATACCCATATTTGGACGACTGCCTGATCCAAGCGGACAGCAAGCACATTCTTCTGAAACATCTGGCTTATGTAATACTGTTGTTGAATTCTCTGGGATACACGGTCAACAAAAAGAAATCAAGGCTAATACCCTCTCAGAAAATAATTTTCCTGGGTGCCAACTTGGACACAAACACCCAGATGGCCTACCTCACGCCGGAGAAGCAGGGGCAACTAACTCAATACTTCATAACACTAGCAGATTTTACCAGGCTGACTGCAAGGAAAATCCTGCAGGCTCTGGGATTCATGGCATCTTGCATCCTACTAATCCCATGTGCAAAGCTGCATTTGAGGAAACTTCAGTGGTACCTGAAAAACCTATGGTCTCAACACAGCCACAGTTTGGAAACAATAATACCACTAATTCCATGTCTTCAAAAGGAATTTCTGTGATGGGCTCAAGCATGCCAAACAAACGCAGGTCTCCCATTCTGCAAGCCTCAAGCAAATCAAGTCATCACAACAGACTCCTCGGACTACGTCTGGGGGGCGCACATGACAGATCGGTGCATTCAGGGCAAATGGTCCCAAAAAAAAAAGCACCTTCACATCAATCAAAAGGAAATGCTAGCAGTAATAAATGCTATTATAGCTTTCAAAGACCTTCTGCATCCAGGTCAACTATTGATATGGACAGACAACACGACAGTAATGTGGTACATAAACAAACAGGGAGGAACCCATTCATACCCATTTGCAGACTGGCCATGTCACTTTGGAACATGGCTCTGGAATTACAAATCGAGCTTCAAACACAGTACTTGCCAGGCAAGGAAAACACGCTGGCAGACAACCTAAGCAGAAATGTGACAGATCCACACGAATGGAAGTTGCAGCCTCAAGTTTTTACAGAAATAATTAAAGCATGGGGAAGGCCAGACCTAGATCTCTTTGCCTCCTACAAAAATCACCAATTGACAAAATTCTGCTCAAGGACTTTTCATCCAAAAGCCTGGAGAGTGGACGCTCTCTCTTTCAGTTGGACAACAATGACAGTTTATGCCTTTCCACCTCTTCCTCTGCTGCCCAAAGTTCTATTAAAAACCAGAGCAGACAGACCAAAGATGATTCTCATTGCTCCAGACTGGCCAAGACAACACTGGTACCCACTCCTGAGGAGCCTGACTCATTCCCCACCATGGACCCTACCTCTAATGCCTCTTCTTCTGACTCGGCACAGCTTCAAAACTCTTCACAGTCAGCTGAAAACACTCAATCTGGACGCATGGAAGATTCCTTAACATCACAACAGACCCTACTCTCCAAGGAGGTGCAGGATGTCATTTTGGAGGCCAGAAGGCCGTCTACTAGAAAAGCCTATGCCGCAAAATGGAAGCGGTTTTGTGCCTGGAATGAGAAAAAGGGCCAGAATCCTGGAAAACTGAATTTACCTCAAATATTACAGTATCTAGCTGAGCTGCTAAGCAGTGGACTTTCATTCTCCTCCATCAAAATCCATGCCTCAGCCATTTCTGCAGAATGCAACACTGATCCACCTTTATTCTCTCACCCCCTCTTAAGACAGTTCCTCAGAGGAGCTAAAAATATAAAACCCCCAAGGAAACGACCAATACCTGCTTGGGACCTCAATTTCATACTAGAAAAGCTGACCTTGCCTCCTTTTGAGCCAGCTGCCTCAACAGATTTGCAATATTTGTCATGGAAAACAGCTTTCCTTCTGGCCATTACTTCGGCTCGTAGGGTTTCAGAACTACAAGCCCTCCTGGCTGTGCAGCCTTTTATCATCTTCCATCAGGACAGAGTTTCCTAACGAACCAACCTGTCCTTTATGCCAAAAGTGGTATCCAGGGTAGCTTTGAATCAGGCTATACACTTACCTACCTTTTATCCTAATCCTCAAAACAAAGGGGAGAAATTATTAGATTCCTTGGACATCCACAGACAACTGCGTTATTTGGACAGAACAAAGCCTTTCAGAAAATCAGAACAGCCCTTTGTGTCCTATGCTATAGGAGCTCAAGGGAAGCCTATTTCCAAACAGACAATCTCAAAATGGATAGCCCACTGCATACACTTTTGTTACTCTCTTCATGGCAAAACTGTACCTGCTGGCATCAGATCTCACTCCACAAGGGCCACATCTACCTCTGCTGCTTTCCTCAGAGGAGTTCCTACCAAAGATATTTTGGAAGCAGCCACTTGTTCTGTGCATACCTTCTCCAAGCACTACCACCTACCATTATACTCCAAAACTAGAGCAGGCTTTGCCAATGCAGTCTTGCAGGGCATCCTGGCTCCTCCTAGTTCCAACTAGTGCCTACCACCCCTTTCTTAGCTTTGGGATTCTACCCATCTGTTATGACTGCAGCTGTATGCACGATGAACATAGTACAGTTTTGTACCTACCATAAATGTAGATGTTCGAGTGCCAATACAGCTGCAGTCCAGGTTTCCCACCCTCCTTCCCCTCTTGGGACAGGTCTATTGGCTAACAACTCCTCATACTACCTGATTGGGGTATTCTTTTATGGTGTATTTGCTTGCAACTAATGTATTTTGATTATATGACATTGCTTTATTACACAAATTTATGTATTGCCTTCCTTCTGGGGGCACCCGACATCTGGGGCAAGAAAAACTGAAGAAAATGGCGTCAGCTGGTTCTTTTATACCCCTGTCGCACTGACGTCAGGGAAGAAGCGACGACAACTGACGCCGGACCTAGACTTTGGAATTCGGACGACCGAGGACCTGCCTGACGGCAGGAGAACCCATCTGTTATGACTGCAGCTGTATTAGGACTCTAACATCTACATTTATGGTAGGAACAAAACTGTACTTTTCAGTCCCAGGGGACACAAGACTAAGGAGTGGGGGGTTTCCGCACCCAAATCAGGGAGTAGTAAGACTCCCCCTATGGAAAACCGTCTCAATGACTTGCTTTTAAAACTTCCAAATACTTTCCAACTGAATGCTCCTTTAGGCGGAAAGATTGGTTTGCAGGCCAAAAACTGGGAACTCGTTACCCAGGACAAATGGGTTTTAAATATAGTATCCCAAGGATACAGATTTCACTTCCACACCTTACCAACACCAAGCGGGTGGCCAGATCTACCCCCAAATCAGTGGGCAGAAGCCCAAAATCATATACTCTCTCTCTCTTAAGCATGGGGGCTATTCAGTTGGTACCAGAAGAGGAAAAGGGACAAGGTTTCTATTAAACACTTTTTCTGGTAACCAGAAAAGGCAATACATGGAGTCCTATCCTGGACCTTTCTACTCTGGAATCCCCAGAAAGGTATTTAAAGTTCAAGATGCTGACTCTTCACTAGCTGCTTCCTGTGCTAGGCAAAGGTGCATGGTTGGCAACACTAGACAAGCATACCTGCACATCCCTGTCAGGGAGTCTTGCAGAAGATACCTACGCTTGAAAGCAGGCTACATGCACTATCAGTTCTCTTCACTGCCCTTTGGGTTATCTGCTGTGCCCAGGGTATTTACAAAGTGCCTAGCTCCAGTCATTGCATTTTGCAGGCAAAGAAATATTCAAATATACCCATACCTGGATGATTGTCTAATTAAGACAGAAAGCCAGGACATACTTTTGAATCATCTGGCCTTTGTTCAAAGGGTACTGACTTGTCTGGGGTACACCATAAACAAAAAGAAATCACAGCTGGTACCCAGTCAGCAAATTATATTCCTGGGAGCAAGCTTGAATACAACTTCCCAGATAGCTTTCCTCACTCCAGAGAAACGGATTCATTTCACAACCTACTTCAAAGAAGTGGCAACAAAAACCCAGTTATCTGCAAGGCAAATACTGCAAGCCTTGGGGTTCATGGCCTCCTGCATTCCTCATATGCAGCCTTGCATATGGAATTAGAAGAAACAGCAATGGTATCTCAAAAGCCTCAACACTCACAGGATCTAGAAGCAATGATTCCTATCATACCTTGCCTATGCCTAGAGTTCCTTTGGCGGGCATAGGCCTGCCACCAAAACAGGGGACTACCATTCTCACTACCCCCTGCCGCCTAAACCTTAACAACAGATGCATCAGACTATGCATGGGGGTCTCACCTGGCAGGGAAGTGCATTCAGGGCAAATGGAACCCAAGTCAAATGCACCTACACATAAATCAAAAGGAAATGTTAGCTGTACAGAATTCCCTGACAGCCTTCAAGGACCACATTCTTCCAGGACAACTAATGGTAAAGACGGGCAACACCACTGTCATGTGGTACATAAACAGGGAGTTAGACTCTTACCCCCTCTGCAAACCAGCCATGGCATTGTGGAACACAGCCTTGAGCTACCAAGTGAATCTACAAGCTCAATTCCTGCCAGGAAAACTAAATACACTGGCAGATGGACTAAGCAGAAACCTCATGGACCCACACGAGTGGAAACTGGAACCAAGGATTTTCAGCATGTTGACAAGCAAATGGGGGAGCCCAGATATAGACATGTTTGCCTCCCCCAGAACCATCAATTGGACAAATTTTGCACAAGGATTCCCCACAAACTAGCTTGGAAAGTGGATGTTCTATCCTTCAGCTGGAAAAAAACTATCAGTTTATGCCTTTCCTTTTCTGCCTCTGCTCCCCAAGGTACTACTAAAGATCAAACAGGACAAGCCAAGAACGATTTTAATTGCACCAGACTGGCCATGCCAACATTGGTACCCCCTCCTGCGAAGTGTCACGCTTGGCCCCATGGCACCTGCCTCAGACTCCTTCCCTGTTGTCAGCAGGAGAACCAGATTCTGCACCCTCAGCTGCAAACGCTGAACCTAGCAGCCTGGTTAATTACCTAATCTCTCCTTTACCACCCCTCAGTAAATCAGTGATGGATGTCATCTTAAAGGCTAGGAGGGTTTAGTACTAGAAAATCTTATGCTAGGAGGGTTTAGTACTAGAAAATCTTGTGCTGCAACCAATCTCAAGAGATGCTTCATAAGGGCTTGTCCTTTTCCTCCATCAAAATTCATGCCTCAGCCATTTCAGCTCATTATAGCACAGAGCCTCCCTTCTCATCCACTGCTCAAGCAGTTCCTCAGAGGGGCCAAAAATTTAAGGCCACCCAGGAGAGCTCAACTCCAGCCTGGAACCTTAACTATGTCTTGGAGAAACTCACTCTTCCTCCTTTCAAGCCAGCTGCTACTGCAGATTTAAAATTCCTTTCCTGGAAAACAGCTTTCCTTTTAGCAATCACTTCTGCAAGAAAGGGTATCTGAATTACAAGCCCTTATGGCAGTGGAGCCTTTCATCATCTTTCATGTGGACAGGGTGTCCCTCAGAACCAGTCCCTCCATGCCCGAGGTGGTATCCAGTGTGGCTCTTAATCAGTTCATTCATTTGCCTACCTTCTTTCCTAACCCACAGAACAAAGGGGAACTGATATTGCACTCCTTAGATGTGCACAGACAACTTAGATTCTACTTGGACAGGACTAAACCTCAAAGGAAATCTGAACAACTGCTGGTGGCATTTGCTGCAGGGACAGAGGGGAAAGCTATTTCAAAGCAAACCATTTCAAAATGGACAGGCCACTGCATTCATTTCTGCTATAAGCACCACAGAAAACCTATCCCACACAGCATCAGACCCCATTCAACCAGGGCTGCATCTACCTCTACAGCCTTTCTCAGGGACATCCTAGAAGCTGCTACCTGGAGTTCTGTACATCCTTTCACCAAACATTATCATTTGCCAATTTTCTCTAAATCCAGAGCTGGTTTTACCACAGCAGTCTTGCATGGCCTTCTAGCTGTTCCTAATTCTATTTAAATTCCTCCTCCCAACCTTAGCTTTGGGAATCTACCCAAATGTAATGACTGCAACAGTGAAACACGATGAACATAGCACAGTTGTGTACGCTTACCATAAATGTAGATGTTCGAGTGTATTCACTGTTGCAGTCCTGGTTACCCTCCCTCCAGCCCCCTTTCTTCTTTTGGCTATACCTCTACTCACTGTGCTCAAAAAGCTTTGGTGTACTTGCTTTTTTGTTGGAGGTATATACTTGTATTATAAATGTAATTGCTTCCCATTTGGGGGGCACCTGACATCTGGGGCAAGAAAAACTGATGTAATGGCGTCTACTGCATGTTTTATACCCCTGACGTCATGGAAGACGGGACAGCAACAGACGCAGGACCCAAGACTTTGTTAATCAGGCCGACTGAGGGCTACTGCAAGCGGATAACCCATATGTAATGACTGCAACAGTGAATACATTCAAACATCTACATTTATGGTAAGTGTACATAACTGTACATTTTTTACCCTTATCCACAAAATCCCTCAGAAGGACCCTAAAGATGTACACAGACAACTTTGATATTACTTAGACAAAACCAAAGATATCAGGAAGTCAGATCAACTATTTATTTCCTTCCATCCCAGAGCCCTAGGGAAAGCTGCGTCTAAGTAGACCATTGCCTCATTGATCTCTAAGTCCATTTCCTTGTGCTACTCCCACCATGTGAAATCCTTACAGGGTAATATTAAACCTCATTCTACCAGAGCAGCTGCTTCCTCTACTGCCTTTTCAAAGGTATAGACTCCTCTTCTATTTTAGAAGCAGCTGCTTGGACCTCAGTACACACCTTCACCAAACACTACAAGCTGGACATAGCATCCTGTGCTAAAGCAGGCTTTGCCAGGACTATCCTGCAGGGTCTGCTTGATCACAGGACCCCTTCCTCCTCCCAGGTTCATACTTAAAGCTCTGGTACTCTCCCTACTGTAATGAATACTGCAGCATGAGAATAGAAGGACATAGAGTAGCTGTGTAAGAACTTACCATAATCTTAGATGTCCTTCTCGTCTGTGTTGCATTATTCAGTCCCACGCACCTACCCCCTGTCTCTTTCTGACTACTACCCCAGGAATCACCTGTCGACACATTGCAATAATCTCCCCTGGTCTCAACCTACACAGCCATCCTTCTTCCCTGGGACTGGCCTACATGCAAGTTTAAGGGTCTCGTGTTAGGACCCTCCTGGTCAAACCTCAGAAGCACTACTGCATGCGGCAAAACTGTGATGAGGGTACATGTAGACGTCACTTTTATACCTAATGTCGGTTTATGGCCCTGGTAAGAGACGTCACACACCCTCCTGAAAGAAAGACTTTGGTATACTGGCCAGACAGTGGCGCTGTGAGCAACAACTCCCAACTGTTATGAATACTGCAGCTTAGAAGAGAAGGACATCTAAGATTATGGTAAGTCATTACACAACTATTCTTTACACCCCTCAGTGGATCTACTCACACAACACAAGGAGACACAGATTCACCCACAGTGGAGATCTCTGCACTTCTCCCTGTGGCTGATAAGATTCTGATTCCCTTCAGACACCTGTAGAATGAGGACGTAGTCTCATTCCTGCAGGAGGCCAGGAAACCCAACACAAGGAAATCTTCTCTCTTGAAATGGAGAAGGTTTTGTATCTGGTATCACAAAAGACAGATGGAGCCTCTGTACAGCTAACTGCCTCTGATTCTGTCCTTCCTATGTGAACTGAAAGACAGGCTTGTCTTACTCCTCCTTAAAAGCACACCTGTTTGCCATTTCTGGCTGCTTGCCTATGGAATCTCCGCTAGCTTCCAGACTTCCAGTCAAGCTATTCTTAAAGGGTGTTTTACACTTAAGACCCCCCCCCCCAAGAATTCCAACCCCTCCTTCTTGGGATCTTAAATATGTCCTAGAAAAACTTACCCTTCGAACCTGCTGGCAAGGCTGACTTGAGATTTTGCACTTGGAAGACAGTACTGCTAGTAGCTCTGACCTCAGCCAGGAAGGGTCTCTGAGCTCCACACCCTTATGGTTACCCCACCCTTCCTAGTTTTCCATATGGAGAGTCACCCTCAGGATTAATCCCCCCTTCACTCCCATGGTGGTCAATGACCTTTCACAGAATCAGGCTATTCACCTACCCAGCTTCTTTCCTAACCCTCAGGGAGACGGTGAGAGGGTCCTACATACCCTGGATGTCCACAATTAACTTTGATTCTATTTGCATAAGACCAAGCCTTTACACAAATCAGACCACCTGTTTGTTTCCACCCCAGGGCTCTGGGGAAAGCTGTGAGAAAACGAACCATTTCTTCTTGGATTGCTAGAGCCATTTCATTTTGTTACACACACCCTGGGAAGACTGTCAGGCAACATCAGAGCCCGTTCCACAAGAGCCATGGCTTCCACTGGAGCCTTTTCAAAGGCCTAGACATCAACTCCATTCTGGAAGCAGTTACCTGGTCATCTGTGCACACCTTCACCAGACACTGTAAATTGGACCACATCTCCAAGGCCAGGGCAGGATTTGCCAGGGTTGTCTTGCATGGGTTCCTGGCGTCCTCATCCAGACCACCTCGCAGCCAGCAGTGAGCTTTTTTACTCTGCCACTAGTGAATACTGCAACATTGGAATAGAAGGACATAGGAAAGTTGTGTAATGTCTTACCATAATCATAGATGTCCTTCTCTTTCATGTTGCAGTATTCCTTCCCTCCCACCATCCCCCTCTTATCCTTGCACTTGTTCTTCTTTGCTTCTGTACAGGCTAGGCCATCAGGACTGGCTCCTTCTGGGGCTTCCTTGGTTCTGAGGGCTGGTGCACACAGATGTCATATTTATGGCCCACGTACGTCTGCACCATCTGGGACTGGCCGGACAAACTGATCGGAAGAAGGGTAAACCCACTAGTGAATACTGCAACATGGAAGAGAGAGACATCTATGGTTATGTTAAGATTTTGCACAACTTTTCTTTGTCCAGCTATATTGAGCAAAACTGGGTTTAAGCATGTAATAAATGTATATGTGCAAGATATTTTTTTTAAGTATCCTTTCCGCTTAAGCAGCATTTGCTTTTGTGACCAGGTGCATCATGGGGGATGCATTTGGCATTTAGAAAAATCTTGCATCACAGTGTTACCTTGTACTGTATTTTGTTTTGTTTTTTGTGGAGTCTATATTTTGAAATAAATGTCTTTTTTTATGAACAGAGAAATGATATTGCAATGGCTATCACAAAGTTTGACCAGTTTGATTTTCTGATTGATATTGTGCCAAGAGACGAGCTTAAACCTCCAAAACGCCAGGTAAGAACAGAAAGTCTTTTGTTTATAGCAGTTTGGATATTGTATTTTTGTTATATATTTTATCACTGCCTTTTTGTTTTGTTTTTACACTAACTATGCCTTATTTCATAGACTTGTGTTTCAGAATGCAACAGAATAACTGCTGTTCAGTATTTCTTTCCCTCTAACTTGTATAAGCATTGTATATCTAAATTTGATAAGAGAATTGTGTTCCATAAACAGGAAGCATTTTAAATTTGTCATATTTGAAAATGTTTTGTACAGAGGATTGTAAGATGCCATCAGCGATAATTGCTAATGCTACAATACCAGCTAGTATTTAATCACCAGAAGGTTCCAAGGCAGCTAACAAGTCCTGCTTTTGTGGTCATCTTAAGAATTTAGGAACCTTAGTAAAGTCAGTATTGTTACCTTAGTTTTGATAGCCATTGCATTTCTTCCCTGTTTGGTTTTGTACTAGAAATGCAGAAGGATAGGAAACAAAGATGGAGATGCTCATTTGTTAAAACATAACTCGATTGTTCATTTTTTTCCAGTTATTTTGCTCTGAGGCCAGCCAGCAGTGGCACCGATATAATGAATGGCACTGAAAGAACTAAACAAACCATGTTTATTATAACATGCTTCAGTTCACTGTCTGTACTTCAGGACTGTCAGACACACATGCTTGTACTGCTTGTAGAGGTTTGATAGACTCTTCTGTCTTTTAAGCAAGAACACACAGTAAATGATGGAGGCAGGCAGAGCATTTAAACAGTTGTATTCTGCCCTTTAATTTCATTTGAAAATGAATGTGGACACAGAAAGCTATGGAAATAGAAACTTGCGTGGATAGTGACTTAACTTTTGACCAAGTGTCCATTTTTGTAAGAAAGTCCTTCTATAGTGCACAAATTATAAGCAGTGGGATTGTGTCTAGATATATGGATGTCATTCTCCCTCTTTATTCAACCATTATTAGGCCAATCATTGATTATAATGTTGCCTTTGTCATGTATCTGTCCATTCATATGCAGCAACTGGAATGCCCCCAGGCATACCTTACTAAAGGGATACAAGCTCTAAACAATATGTCCTGCATGGACCGACTCAGAGCCCTGTCCCTATACTTAGTATTAAGCCATCCCTCCGACACTTTACTGTTAGATTTACTGCACATCAGCAAGTCAAATGACATCAGAAATAGTCTCGCTAAGGATCTGCAACATCAGCAGAATGATTTGGAGGGACAGGTATGTCTCACAGAAGATACCACTGCTGTGGATCAGACTCCCCATCCATGTAAAACAAAAATCATCCCTGCCCATATTCATGAGCAACTTATGTCTGTGGATGTGAAACAGAAAATTTACCCCAGGACTGCCCCCCTGTACTACTAATGGACAAGGTCACCTCCTGAATGCTTTATCCAGGGTTGCCAGATTTCCGACTAGTAAGGTAGGGACAAAAAAAAAAAAGGGCTTTCACGCTAAGTGAAGACCAAAAAAAAAAAGTCTGTCTTTAAACAGGGAGCTTACTTGTGTTTAATGCAGAACATCAGGCAGTTCCGCATTAAACACAAGTAGCTCCGTGTTTAGCGATTTTTGATTGGTCTGTACGCCGGTATACAGGCCAATAAAAAAAAAACTGAGGCTGTTTTGCCAGGATTTAAACCGTCAGTGCGGGACTCTGGATCCTACTGCTGATCCCCGGACAATCCCACTCAAATAGGGACGTCTGGCAACCCTGGCATTATCCCATGCAGAGGTCCCCTCAAATTATCTGTGAGATGATCCCAGTAATTTTCATTAGAGAGAATGTATAATTATTGACCATGGGATAGGTAAGACCAACCTATAACCACAGGTTATTTTGAGCACAAAAAGGGAAACTGGCAATGCTTAAACTGCCCTGCAGGGGCAAAATAACCTCATACTTTCCTATGAACCTGTTGGATTAATTTCATTATATAGCAAAGCTGCATAATACTGTCTTGTTTCTCCAGATGCTTTTCTGGAAGAGTGTTGTGAAAGTGAAAACCTACCAATCTACCTGAAGTGATTCAGTTTACAGAAA
>NC_056743.1:942240774-942260774 GCF_019279795.1 Protopterus annectens
GTGAATGATGTAGGAGAATGTCTGTTTTTATTTTTAGACAACAAAATGGCTGAAAATAATGTAGCATTCTCAGTTACTGGAATGGGAACATGTGGAATAATACCCCAATGAAAGGCTGTAGGAACATGTGCACAAACTCAGCAATCAATAATATTTAAAGTCTGAGCATATAAATGCAAAGTTGCAACAAAACTGTTAAATTGAGGGTATCGATCAGGTACTCTTGCTTTAATATTTTTTTAAATTGTTTTCTTTGAAATTTGATTGATCATTTCTGCTTATGAGGAAATAGTTCAGTACTTACAGTTTTGATAGTAGTCTAGGATGATTGACTTATTTCCACTGCTTAACAATAACCAAACAAAATTAACAGCAATAAATAAAATGACTCTAGTAATGATAGTTGATTTGCAAGATTTGTTTTGTAAAAAGGTTTGGAAAGTTTGGAAACATGGGTATAGGGTGAAAGGCCTATCATGATTGCCAAAGTCATCCCTTCTGAAACTTCAGATAGCAGATAATTCATTAAAAGAACGTTGCTTTGATAAAGAAAAGTCCAAATCTGCATCAGGTAAACAAGTAGAATCACTTTGCTGGGTTGTGGTACAAGAAGTAAAATCTGCAGAAATAGATTCATATGATGTGAAACAATGGAATCTCTTGCTGGTTCTTCCAGTTTTGTGGAAGGAAATTGGTCATATCTGCAGTTTCTCATGATGGCAACAGGAAGTGATCTTTTTTTTTTTTTCAGTTTCCCACGAGTTGTCACTTCCAGGTGGCAAACGTTTTCTTGTCAGTTGTCTAGTTTGATTAATAATTGGTTGCATAGGTTCATATGGTATGACATCATTGATGTTTCTCTCATGCTCATTACAGGATTGTATCCATCTTGACTGTGACACATGGACCCAAGCAGGGAGTCCCTCGCATCTAATAGCGGTGGTAGATAAGAGAATGATATGGGCCCTCCACCTCAGCTGTAGGACATTCTTCCTGCTATGGGATTTGATATACACCTGGTCTGGGCACAGGGGTTATTCATTTGACAGCTCATCTTGCTTGTTCACCTCTTGAACAAGCCCATAATTTCTCTGCAAATAAGAACATAAAAACTTGCAGTAAGATAATATTCTCATCAATAACTTGTAATTTTGAATTCTTGGAGAGGGGTGTTGCTGGCATTTTCATAGATCTACCCATAAGTATTTCATGTGGAGATAATCTCCTTGATGTAGTAAATGCACTTCTAATGCTAGAAATCACTAATGGTAAAGCATCAAGCCACTTCAATCCTGTTTCTTCACAGGCTTTGGCTAGTCTTACTTTTATAGTCTGATTAGCCCTCCTTTCTACTATTCCTGAATCTTGTGGTCTATACAGACAAGGAAAGCTTAATTTAATTCCAGTGCTTTACAAAGTTGTTGTGTCACTTGACTAGTGAAATGAGTTCCTTGAGCAGAATATATACAGCATAGAACACCAAATCTCTAGGAATTAGCTACTGTACTAGTATCATTTTTTTCACAAGGATAAGCTTCTACCCAACCAGACAAAAATGCCAGATAGAAGGACTTAAATTTACTAGAGGAATGTATTGGATGACCCTTGATAACTATCAAAGATGCTCATGGTGTCGATGCATTAAATTATTTTTTGGGAGATGGTCCTGTTTCTAATTATGTGATAGAATTTTTTTGTCTTACTAATATTTTTTTTTTACTTTTAATAATGAATTTTATAATCAAGTACAAGGCATGGTTATGGGAGCCCCCTTTGCCCCTATGTATGCTAATTTAGTCATGGGATTATTTGAGATGCAATATTTATATGGATATAGTTTTATGGACAAATATGTTATTGAATATTTTAGTTATATTTGTGATTTGATATTTATTTGTAATGGAGGTAATAATGAAATATAGTTTTGTTAATGATTTACAGAATAATAGATATGATGGGCAAATGGGAAAAATAGTTCCTTTTTTTGGATTTTTTGGATTTAAAGTTAGAAGGGAAAGATGATGGAACAATAAGAACTATATATAGAAAATTAACAGATGGGCAATATTTATATGGGCATAGTTGTTACTCTCCTCACTTGATTTCTTCTTTTACCTGTGGGGAGTTATTACATTTCAATAGACTTTGTAATGATGAGCAGAGTTTTTAAATGGAAGCCCAAAATATAGTTTGTTATTAGATGAGGATATTTTTATTTATTTAGTTTATTTTTATTTTACATTTGTTGACTGGGATAGGGTACATGTCCATTTTCAGTAAAGGAAGTAGCGCAAGCAAACTTAACATAATACAAATAAAACACAATTTCAAGCAATTTAAACACAGTCTGAGTCACACAGAGTCTAAGTTATACAATCTAACATGCTTCTTGTCTGGCTTACTAGTTACAATACAGTAAATTTAATTTAACAAAATAGGAAAGGTTTTGTAGTGGAGGTATTCAAGAAGGTGATAAATGGAAAGAAGAATGATATATAAATAAAAAATAATAAAAATTGAGAATAAGTATTAGAATTATTAATAGAAATAGGGGAAGTATTTACTTTGTGACTACATATAGTATTTACTTATCAAGTAGTTGATTTATATTTGCAAGTTTAGTGAAGCAAAATGATTTTAGTAATTTAGTTAATAATATACCACAAATATCATATAAAAGGGGACATATAATATAGTACATAGTTGTTTTATTCTTCACACTATCTAAATAAATGCCCATTTGAAAGAATTAGAAGTTGGCACCTACCCTTGTGGTAAATATTGTAGTTGCAAGCAGCTAGTAGATATTTTTGATAGGATTAATTTTTTCTTCATCCAGATAAGAATTTTTTATGTAATACTTGAGGGTATTATTTGTGCCTTGAAATGCCCTTGCAATTTATTTTGTACTGGGGAAAATAAGAGAGCTTTTAAGTGTAGGCTGCAGGAGCATATTGGAGATATTAAAAAACAAAAGGTAAAACGTTCAGTTGCTGTGCATTTTAAAGTGTCGTCAAGCAATACTTTATTATTAAAAGGCACAGTTTTAGAACAAGTAGGGGTTACATTTGGTGAGGATAATTTTCTTCAGGAAAACCTGTAGTACAAAGAAACCATATATATTTTAAAATATAATACTGTATCACCAAATGGTTTGAATATAGAATGTAATTGGAAGTGTTTGCTTTAAATAATTGATCTGAAGTAGTTAACTTAATTTGATCAGCAATCTGTGGGTATCGGATCCGAGGTCGGATCTGAGCCGGCAGCTTTCCAAGCTAAAAGATCTGAGGTCTCAGCTCCTCCCCCTTACCCATAATACCCTGCTACCTCCCTCCAGTCCTCAGATCTCGTTTGCAGCGGCTTCTGACAGCTTAAGTGACGAGCTCTTGGCGTTGGTGAGTGCTTAAAACTATTTAAAACTTTTTTCTTCAAAGTTTTAGTATTGTGTGAGTGTAGTAGGCCCTTAGTTTTCTATCTCTGTATTTTTCAGTGTTTTTTTGTGGTAAACTTAGTGTGTAAATTTAGTTTTTTCCCCTCCCCTTTTCTGTGTGTGTGGGCACGTTTCAACATGCGATGGCTGAGGGGCCTAAGGCCATTTTATCTAAATGCACTGAGTGTGGTCATAAGCTGTCCCCAGCGCATGGCCACACTCAGTACGTTGTCTGCCTGGGGGTAGCCCACTTGTCTTCCGGCTGCCAAGTGTGCGCAGCCTTTAACCCCGGGCTATGAGGGATAGGAGGAACAAGTTAATCCTGGCGGGACTCTTGCCCGCGGATTCTTCTTCCTCCTCTCCCTCAAAGGCACCAGCCGTGGCTGTCCAGCCTTCAGCTCCCCCTCCCCTGGCTGGGAATCAACCTCCCTTAGTGTCCCAGGGAGAGGGGGACTCTTCTAGCAAAGAGAAGAGGCATAGGGATATAAGGACCAGCATAAGAGCCACAAGAGGCGGGCGGAATCTCATCCTTCTGCTTCGCCTGCTAAATTAGTTAGCTCTCCCAGGAGGGTCTCTGGTTCTTCCCCCTCTCGGCTCCGTTCTCCCCGCTTTTCTCAGGAGCCGTAGGAGGAGTACCGGTCTCCCTCGAGGTCATCTAGGCGGCCTTCCCGGCACGGCTCGACAACCTCTTCAAGGTCTACTAGGAGTATGTCTTATGCTGATTTGGACCGGATGATGCGTCATTTCTTGCAGGCCCAAATGCAGATGCCCCCCCCCTCCTCCGGGAGGGAGCTCGGACCCTTTCTTTTCCCCAATTGCTCCTTCTCCGATTCACTATCGGGTTTCGGAGTCTTTGGATCCGAGCCGTCTCAGACCCAGGGAGTCGCGCCTACAGTGGTGGCTACTTCACAGGCCATACCCTCGAGCGTGTCTGATCCGAGCTCTCGGGGCCAAGAGCCGAGCTTCGGATCCACAGGGGTGAGTGTGTCTTCGGCTCCGTTTGTCGGAGCACACTCGCCTTTCGGGTCCGATCGTGTCGGCTCCGACACCGGTCCTCACGTCGGAGCCGAGGGGGCTGCTGTCGAAGCCAGGGGAAAGTGGTTCGCCCTCGGCTTTTGACGTGGTAGAGAGGGTGCTGCCGAGGAGTTACAGGTCCCCGGTCCGGGCTGCAGATCCACCCCTCATTCCCCTCGCATTTGGGCCTAGCTTCCATCTTCCGGCCCCAGGGACAGTCTGCGCCAGCGCTCCAGTTGGTTCCCGTAGGGGAACAGGACCCCGTTGCTGAGCCCTCCTTGGACAGTCCAGCTGAGGAGGTCCCTCACAAATGAAAGTGCAAGAGGAGGCACTTGGACTCCCCCTCACGGAGGACACTGACTTAGGGGAAGGTTCCCCAAGGTCACCCCCTGAAGACGTCTCCTTTGGGGACATTATGGAAATGCTGCGTATTAGAGGGGGGTGGTCAGCCCAAAACTCTTCCTCTGAGTCTGTTTCTGGAGGCGTTCGCAGGCCCGTCTACCTCTTGGGTGTGTCCCCCGGCTGATTCCCTGGTAGACTTGATTAGTACCAGGGCTTGGAAGGAGCCAGACACCATGGAGCCAATCCCTAGAAGACCGGACAAGATACTTAGTCCTCCCCCTGACAAACCCGCGTGGAATAAAGGTTCTCCAGTAGATGCCATGGTGGTGGCGGCTGCCACCAAGAAGGAACTAGCGCAGGAAAGTTCCTCTGACCTTCCTCCTGATAAGAAGTCTCGGACGATGTACCGTATTGGAAAGCGGACGTTTGCTTCCGCCACCTTTTCTATAGGGGCACTGAATTATCTAGCACACGTCATCAGACCCAAGCGGGATCTGATGAAAGAATATGCTGGAGCTACCCCAGAGTCCATGGCAGCAGAGGACAAACGGACCTTCTTGGCTCGCATGGTTACTCTAAAGTCAATTTCTAACACTTCCATACAGCTTCTCTCCCATGCCACGGAGGGAGCGGCTAGAGCCAGCGGAGCAGGGGTTGCCTTGCGGCGCCACGCCTGGCTTCGCCTTTGCGACTGCGGAGCCATTCAAGACATCCTTCGCGAATGCTCCCTTTGACGGTTCTACGCTATTCGGCAAAACCATCTGAGACACGCTGCTCCAGTGCGAGAAAGACAGGAAGACGCTGTCTGCCATTGGGATCCGCTTCTCTAATCAAAGGTCCTTCTCAAGGAACCAGAGAGGACAAAAGAAGATGTGGTTCCGGAAGTCCCAACAGTCGTGTCCCACTCCGGACCCTTTGTCCTTCAGAGGAGGACAAGGTGGACGCCGGCCCAGAGGCAGAGGGGGGCCGAAGAATTTTGGGTCCAGAGAACCTTTCTCGAACCAATCCGCGCAGCAGCCCTGAGGGCTTCCCCGGCTGTCCTTCTCTGGAGGCAGTCAGGGGATGGTTTTCAGAGCACCTACAAAGTTGGGAGTCCATTACTACAGATTGTTGGGTGCTCCGAATAATATCCAGAGGTTATACTATCCCCTTTCTGAATCTACCCCCACTAACAAAGCGCCTTCCCGATGTCCCGCCCAATCAGAGGGAGGTGGCGGCCTCAGAAATAGAGAAGTTGCTAGAAAAAAGGGCTATCCAGCACGTCCCCCCAGAGCAATCCGGGTTGGACAATTACTCCAGATTCTTTTTGGTGCCAAAAAAGACAGGGGACTTGAGGCCAATTCTCAACCTGTCAACTCTAAACCTGTTCGTTGCCAAAGAGAAATTCTGGATGGTCACTCTGCAATCTATTCTCCCTCTTCTACAGGAGAACGACTGGATGTGCTCCATAGACCTCAAGGATGCATACTACCACATTCTCATGGACAGACGGTCCAGGAGGTTTCTCTGCTTTTGGCTAGGAGCCAGTCATTTTCAGTTCAGGGTTCTCCCGTGCGGCCTCACCACAGCCCCCAGGGTGTTCACCCAGGTCATGGCAGTTGTAGCAGCCCACCTGAGACTTCAGGGAATTCAGGTCTTTCTGTACCTAGACGACTGGCTCCTCACCACCCCCACCAGGCATCTGCTCTGCTCCACCAGGGATTATTCCTTATCTTTGGCCCAGCATCTAGGCATTACCATAAATTTTCAGAAGTAGTCTCTTCATTCTGTGCAAGTTTTGGATTTCATAGGGGCCAGGATAAATACGCTCCAGTCCAAAGCCTTTCTAACAGCGGACAGGTTGTGCAACTTGTCACTCCATGTAATAGCACTTCTACAGTCCCCAGCCCCGCCTGCAGAATTGCTCCTGAGAGCTTCTAGGTTCCATGGCGGCAGCCATCAGCCTTTCACCTCTGGCAAGATTGCACATGAGAGTCCTTCAATGGACTCTTCAGGTTCAGTGGTCTCTCCTCCTTCACCCATTGGATTCTCCGATTCCCCTGAGCGGGGTTTGCAGGAACTCCTTTCTTTGGTGGCTCCATTCCCGAGAGCTGTGGGAAGAGAGACCCTTTGTGATACCTCAGCCCCAAGCCACGCTGACCACGGATGCTTCTCTCCTCGGGTGGGTGGGGGGGCATTCCATGGGCAGAACCGTCTAAGGCACGTGGACCCCTTTAGAGGCCGTTCTGCATATCAATGTCCTGGAGATGAGGGCGGTGCTTCTAGCGTTGCAAGCCCTTCGAGACCTTCTTCCTCTGGGGACTATTGCAATTCAGACAGACAACATGGCAGTAGTCTGGTACATCAACAAACCGGGAGGAACCAGATCTTACCCTCTTTGTGGAGAGGCTATGAGAGTTTGGGAATGGGCGATTTCCACCAACCAAAAAAAACAGGTACTGTGTGACAAAAGCACAAACTAGCGAGGAGGATCTAGAACTAAATTTATTCAAATTAAATTAAAATTTTTATTTGCAGTTTTAGTATTTGTTTCTGATTTCCACCAACCGCTTTGATAGCAACGCACATTCCGGGTCGGTCCAACATTCTAGCGGACAAGCTGAGTCGCTCGAACCTCACACCTTACGAGTGGTCTCTAAACCCATCAGTAGCGAATCAGATCTTCCTCAGATGGGGGTCAACCTCGCTGTGATCTTTTCGCTTCTCCTTCAAACGCAAAATGCAGCGAGCCCCAGAGACGCTCTGGTTCATGCTTGGCCCCCCGGTCTTTATGCTTATCCTCCTCTTCCGCTATTGACAGAATTTCTGTAGAAAGCTCATCGGTTGGGGGAGCAAGATAATCTTCATAGCCCCATTCTGGCCTCGCCAGATCTGGTTCCCTTACCTGCAGTCTCACAGCATAGTTTCTCCTTGGATCTTAGATCCCATTCCAGATCTGATCTCTCATCCTGCAGGATTACAACCTCCAAACCTGGGCGACCTCAAGCTCATGGCTTGGTTGATCCAGTTCCACTAATAGCTAGGACTCATGGTATCTCGTCTCCCATGAAATCTATTCTGGCGGCGGCGCATAAACCTTCTACCAGAAAGATCTGCATTAGTAAATGGAGGCGTTTTTCCATCTGGGCCAAACATAGGGATTTGGACCCCTTTACTGCTCCCATTCCAACGGTTCTTGAATTCCTGTCCCATATTTTCTCCCAAGGAGCTAGTGCGTCTACAGTCAAAGTCCAAATGGCAGCCATTTCCCATTTCCACATAGGGGATAACCTTGATCCTTAGCATCTGCTAAGATATGCAAAACCTTTTTGAAAGGCACTTTTCTGTCGATACCTCCGGTCAAGAATGCAGTTCCCCCATGGGACTTAACCTTGGTTTTTCAGGCACTGACTGGCCCACCCTTTGAACCGGCAGCTTCGGTTGAGTTAAAATTCTTATTCTGGAAAATGGCCTTCCTGATTGTAATTACTTCAGCCAGAAGGGTATCTGAACTTCAAGCCCTTTGTATGAAACCTCCGTATCTGGTTTTTCATAAGGACAGTGTGTCTCTCAGGACTAAGCCTTCATTCTTGCCTAAGGTGGCCTCCGAATCCAATATCAACCACTCCATTAACTTGCCTGATTTCTTCCCCAACTTTCAGAACAAAGGGAAATACAGATTGCACTTATTGGATGTGCACAGACAATTGCGTTTTTACTTGCACAGGACAGCCACTACTCAGAAATCGATCAGCTCTTTGTGTCCTTCGTTAAGCCATCTATGGGAAAGCCTGTTCCGAAAGTTACCTTAGCTAGATGGATATCCCACTGCATCGTGCACGCTTATTTAGCCTCCGGTCAGCCTGAACCCTTGGGGGTTCATGCTCATTCTACCCGTTCTATGGCTACTTCTGCAGCATTCTGGTCAAAAGTTCCTCTAGATGACATCTGCTCAGCGACTACTTGATCCTCTTCTCATACCTTCATTTCTCATTATAAGTTGGATCTCATATCCAGAAGTAGGGCAGCATTTGGCTCCGCAGTGCTCCAGAATATCCTTCCTTGAGGACCGCCCAAGGTTTTAGGTAGCTGGGGACTCTGTCCCACAGGTTGCTGATCAAATGAAGTTAACTACTTCAGATAAAGAAGTTATGTACTCAACATAACTTTCCATCTGAGTAGGTAACTTCATTTGTCAGCAACAGACTCCCTCTCCTTCCCCATAGCCTGTTTCATGGTTATATCTATGACAAAAGATTTCCCTTTGTCATGCATCAGGTTAGTGTTCCTCTTTCGTGTGTCTTAGTTTGTTTTGTTTTGTGTGCATAATTAGCAAATTTGATCTAAGGACTGGAGGGAGGTAGCAGGGTATTATGGGTAAGGGGAGGAGCTGAGAGCTCGGATCTTTTAGCTTGGAAAGCTGTCGGATCCGATGCCCACAGGTTGCTGACAAATTAAGTTACCTGCTCAGATGGAACGTTATGGTGAGAACATAACTTCTTTTTTTAATTAGTCAATTGATTGTAATGAGCGTGGAATTGTTTAATTTTTTCAGCTTTTTGATATATAAGGGATGGTTATAAGCTGCGGTGGTGCAGCAGTAGAGTTTTTGCCTCACAACAAGAGGTTCTCCCATTCGATTCTCAGCTGGAGCGCCTTCTCTGTGGAGTCTGCATGTCCTCCCTGCGGTCGAGTGGCATTCGAAAGACATGCGTAGAATGAGTGAGCCTTCGTTGAAGGTTGGGCATCGAGCTGGCACCTCGGCACCCGTAAAAAAATCTACTGCCAATCATTAGCGGACCGGAGTTCCGCTGTAGTGACCCCTAACCGGGAAAAGCCAAAAGAAGAACAAGATATATAAGGGATGGTTATATGTTCCTGTTTTTACTCTATAAAGGCTTTTGCAGTGGCACTAGAGGTAATAAAGTTGTTTATTAAGGGTCAGTACTTTTGTGGTTATATATTTTTTTTTTGGTGGTATTTAATTACCATTACATAACATAATTTTAACACTTTGGGAAGTTCAATAAAGTCCTACTGGAGGGCACAAAATGGACCACTGAGGTCTCTGTATTGATTTTACAGAAAAAAACAGTTGATTTCACAATATTATACTCTAAACACACTACTCTAGCATTATTTACAAAATGCTGAACAGCTTCTGAGAGATGTGCATACCAATCATTTGATATTTGTTTTATCAAGGCATTCTTAAAGTGATATGATTTAATTAAAGAACTTAGAAAATGTAAAGGGTCTACCAATCAACCATCCAGGTGGCACCACAATGAATCCGGAGAGAGTGCAGCCATCATTTATCTACCTGCTTCTCTCAGAATTTTTACCTTGGTTCTGGAATGACAAAAATTCCTGTTAAGATAAATCAGCATCATTCAGTTTCTGCATAAATGCAACCTGGACAGGATAAGACAATGCCGCGTGTCTTGCTGCTTTATCTGCATTGAGCTATCCGTTCTGTGTGCAGCCCAGGTTACTAAATTCATGTATGATACAGTGCGTAACTTTGAGACAGACTGTTATAACAAGTATCAGAACATTTACAGTTACGAGACAAAGCTGAGTAACAATACCAGGAAGAACAGTCACTTTCATTTGAATTGGTTGGACAGCACATAGTTTGTCATACTGGATCGTTGAACTTGAACTTCTGTCCTTGTCTCGGATGTTCAGTTGAGGTAGATCCTTTGTTGGTACAGATGCAGCTCTATTGGACATCAGTCTGGTTATTCTCAGCTCATACTGGTTCAGTTTATTTTGTAGAGCACTTCATGCAGGTTGACACTCTTCAGGAGCCAGCTGGATTTGTCTTCTGTTTCATCAGTCCATGGTACTGTCTCTTGATGTCCTTCAAGAATGCAACTGCAGTCATAACATGTGGGTTGTCCTGCCTCAGGCAGCTCTCGGTCGGCCGGATTCCAAAGTCTGGGTCCGATGTCGGCTGATGTCGCATTTCTCTCCGACGTCAGAGCGGCTGGAGTACATAAGCATCAGCCGACGCCATTTTCTTCAGTCTTTCTTGCCGCCCGGTGCCCGAAGCAGAAGCAGTTCTCAAGTGCCGGTCGGTCAGCTCCTGTATTCCACGATACCGAAGTCATCAAAAAGCTAATTACCCCGTTGGGGACCTTTTCTTGCCTCAGCCGATGTCAGAAATTACTGAAAAATTTAACAATTGTCTTTCTTGTGGTAAACAAATACCTCATAAGGATTTCCACTCTTACTGTCTCCCTTGCCTGGGCCCAGACCACGACGTCTCGGCCTGTGTAGCCTGTGCTCGCTTCAACAAGTGCACTCTCAGGCGCCAGGCGGAGTTCGCTGAAGATTTTTTCAGCGATAATTTTGCTTACAACATGCTGTTGGATCTTCCGACATCGCAAACTCCCAAAAAGCGAAAAGACTGGGACCGACATCCACGGCCCGCGTCTACCACCGACTCCACGCCAAAACCTAGAGCGAGTGCTCCGGTTCCCTCTGAGACGGTCTCTCCACCGCTCCGAACCGAAGACACCGCATTACCGACGACTCCGATTCCAGACATCACTCCGCCAGTTATAGATTTTCCTCCAGATACTGAAACCGAGGAAATGCCCGAGACCATTGCTGTAGACAAGGTCACTCCTGCACGTGGAGCTGCCAGGCCCCCTATGGCCATGTCTATTAAGGCCTACACTAGGGCTAAGGCAGCAAGCAAAACGAAGCATATTACTTCTAAATCCTTACCTCAGCTGACTCCAGAGACACAAATTATGTCCATGGCTGCTGATTTAATTTCCATGATTAGAGGTTCACAGGCCCATCCTGAGAGAGGATCCCAGCCTCCTCCTGATAAAAGCCCCCGGGTTGAACCCTCTGACCCTACTCCTTCAGATGAAGATTGTGAGGGCTCTGTCCACTCTGATAGCCAGGAAGAACTCTTCCAGACCTATGAGGACTCGGATGCAGAAGATTCCATCCCCTCGGCCTCCCCTCCTGAGGATATTTCTTTTGGGGAAGTTCTGCACACCATGAGGGAACATTTCAAGTGGCAAGGTCAGGAATATTCTGATTCTAGGAAACACCTTAGGACTTTCCTTAAGAAGCCTCAGCACAGGCCCTTAGCTATTCCTCCTGTACTTGATGTTCTGGATGATTTGTATTCTGACTCTAGTACTACCCCTGATTCTCTTCCTCCTGCTCCAGCCAAGCCAGACAGGTATTACAGGGTCCCAGAAACTCATTCCCATTTATTCAGGGCCCATACTGCTGATTTGTAAACTATTTCACAGGGGCCTAAAGGAGTTTCAGCCTCCACCTCAAAAAACCCTTTGCCCTCCAACAGGGAAGCTAGGTCATTAGAGAGATGGGGCAAAAAGGTTTACACATCCACTACCTTATCTGAGAGCTTTAAATTGCCTTTTTCATATGTTACAATATCAGGATTATCTGTTAGAAGATTTACAAAAAACATTAGCCACTCCTGATATTTAGACAGGAAGACTTTGCAGGAAGCTGTACATACACTCAGCAAGTAAGCAATCACTTCCTGCAGTGTGGATATGATGCACTGGAAGCTTCATGTAGGGCAGCTATGACAGGGGCAGTCATTCATAGACATGCTTGGTTAAAAGATCAACCTCTACCAGATCATGTAAAAGCAAAACTTCTAGATGCACCTTTTGGAAAAGAACAAGCTTTTTGGTGCAAATGCTAAGGATGTGTTAAAGACCATCGAAGAAAAAGCAAAATCAGTTCAGACTGTGAAAGATTTCCTCCAGGTTCAACCCCCCTGATTCAGTAGGAATTGGCCTTCAAAAAACTGGTCCTTTCCTAATCCAGAAAAGTTTCAAAGGGGTAAGAACAGACGTGGCTGAGGAAGAGGCCAATACAGAGGCCCTTACAGGGGACGACAATGGCAGCCAGGAAACCAAAGAAGTGACACAGGGGTTTCACCTGCCCCACAACCACAATCTCAATGACTTTCCTCTACTACTGCCTACCAGGGAACAACTAGAAGCTCCCTTGGGCGGGAAATTATCTCTGTTTGCAGAAAACTGGCACAGACTGACAAAGGACAAATGGATTTTGAACATTATAGACAGAGGGTACAGGTTTCATTTTCATACCTTACCAAGAAAACAAGGCATGCCAAACCTACCACAAAATCAGTGGGCAGAGGCTATCAAGCAAATCACTCTGCTGACTCGGATGAAAGCAATAGAAAGAGTTCCACAACAAGAACAAGACCAGGGGTTTTACTCAAGACTGTTCCCTGTTCCAAGAAAAGAATCTCAATGGAGACCAATACTGGACTTGTCCGCATTAAACACCTTTCTCATAGTACCAAAGTTCAAAATGCTGACTCTACAGCAACTCCTTCCAACGAATAAGAATCTCATGTCCCTTAATTTAAAAACAAAAAAGGGGGCTGAAAAAAAGGCCCTTTTTTTGGAAAAAAAAAATTTTTTTTTTTTGCTTTAACCAAATTCAAATTTTTTGATATTTGTTTTATCAAGGCATTCTTAAAGTGATATGATTTAATTAAAGAACTTAGAAATGTAAAGGGTCTACCAATCAACCATCCAGGTGGCACCACAATGAATCGGAGAGAGTGCAGCCATCATTTATCTACCTGCTTCTCTCAGAATTTTTACCTTGGTTCTGGAATGACAAAAATTCCTGTTAAGATAAATCAGCATCATTCAGTTTCTGAGATAAATGCAACCTGGACAGGATAAGACACGTGTCAGCAAGTGTCTTGCTGCTTATCTGCATTGAGCTATCCGTTCTGTATGCGGCCCAGGTTACTAAATTCATGTATGATACAGTCGCGTGGCTTTGAGACAAGACTGTTATAACAAGTATCAGAACATTTACAGTTATTGAGACAAAGCTGAGTAAATAACAACGTGAAGAACAGTCACTTTCATTTGAATTGGTTGGACAGCACATAGTTTGTCATACTGGATCGTTGAACTTGAACTTCTGTCCTTGTCTCTCATGTTCAGTTGAGGTAGATCCTTTGTTGGTACAGATGCAGCTCTATTGGACATCAGTCTGGTTATTCTCTTGCTCATACTGGTTCAGTTTATTTTGTAGAGCACTTCATGCAGAGTTGGCAGCACTCTTCAGGAGCCAGCTGGATTTGTCTTCTGTTTCATCAGTCCATGGTACTGTCTCTTGATGTCCTTTCAAGAATGCAACTGCAGTCATAACATGTGGGTTGTCCTGCCTCAGGCAGCTCGGTGAAGGGCGGATTCCAAAGTCTGGGTCCGTATGTCGGCTGATGTCGCATTTCTCTCCGACGCCAGAGCGGTTGGAGTACATAAGCATCAGCCGACGCCATTTTCTTCAGTCTTTCTTGCCGCCCGGTGCCCGGGCGAAGCAGTTCTCGTGCCGGTCGGTCAGCTCCTGTATTCCACGATACCGGGTCATCAAAGCTAATAATTACCCTCAAGCAAGACCTTTTCTTGCCTCAGCCCGCATGTCAGAAATTACTGAAAAATTTAACAATTGTCTTTCTTGTGGTAAACAAATGCCCCATAAGGATTTCCACTCTTACTGTCTCTCTTGCCTGGGCCCAGACCACGCGGCGCCTCTTCGGCCTGTGTAGCCTGTGCTCGCTTCAACAAGTGCACTCAGGCGCCAGGGCATGAGTTCGGGCTGAAGATTTTTCAGTTTATAATTTTGCTTACAACATGCTGTTAGGATCTTCTCGACATCGCCAAACTCCCAAAAGCTTAAAAAGACTGGACCGACATCCACGGGCCCGCTGCGTCTACCACCGACTCCACGCCAAAACCTAGAGCGAAGCTGGTGCTCTGGGTTCTCTTGAGACGGTCTCTCCACCGGGCCCGAACCGACGAAGACACCGCATTACAATGGCGACGCATCCGATTCCAGACATCCTCCGCCAGTTATGGAATTTTCCTCCAGATACTGAAACCGAGGAAATGCCCGAGACCATTGCTGTAGACAAGGTCACTCCTGCACGTGGAGCTGCCAGGCCCCATGGCCATGTCTATTAAGGCCTACACTAGGCTAAGGCAGCAAAGCAAAACGAAGCATATTACTTCAAATCCTTACCTCAGCTGACTCCAGAGACACAAATTATGTCCATGGCTGCTGATTTAATTTCCATGATTAGAGGTTCACAGGCCCATCCTGAGAGAGGATCCCAGCCTCCTCCTGATAAAAGCTCCCCGGTTGAACCCTCTGACCCTACTTCCTTCAGATGAAGATTGTGAGGGCTCTGTCCACTCTGGATAGCCAGGAAGAACTCTTCTCAGACCTATGAGGACCTCGGATGCAGAAGATTCCATCCTCGGCCTCCCTGGAGAGGGATATTTCTTTTGGGGAAGTTCTGCACACCTTGAGGGAACATTTCAGGGGGCAGGGTAAGGAATATTCGGATCCAAGGAACCACCTTAGGACTTCCCTTACAGAAAGCCTCAGCACAGGCCCTTTAGCTATTCCTCTGTACTTGATGTTCTGGGATGATTTGTATTCTGACTCTAGTACTACCCCTGATTCTCTTCCTCCTGCTCCAGCCAAGCCAGACAGGTATTACAGGGTCCCAGAAACTCATTCCCATTTATTCAGGGCCCATACTGCTGATTTGTAAACTATTTCACAGGGGCCTAAAGGGAGTTTCAGCCTCCCACCTCAAAAAACCCTTTGCCCTCCAACAGGGAAGCTAGGTCATTAGAGAGATGGGGCAAAAAGGTTTACACATCCACTACCTTATCTGAGAGCTTTAAATTGCCTTTTTCATATGTTACAATATCAGGATTATCTGTTGAAGATTTACAAAAACATTAGCCCTCCTGATATTTAGACAGGAAGACTTTGCAGGAAGCTGCACATACACACTCAGCAAGTAAGCAATCACTTCCTGCAGTGTGGATATGATGCACTGAAGCTTCATGTAGGGCAGCTATGACAGGGGCAGTCATTCATAGACATGCTTGGTTAAAAGATCAACCTCTACCAGATCATGTAAAAGCAAAACTTCTAGATGCACCTTTTGGAAAAGAACAAGCTTTTTGGTGCAAATGCTAAGGATGTGTTAAAGACCATCGAAGAAAAAGCAAAATCAGTTCAGACTGTGAAAGATTTCCTCCAGGTTCAACCCCCCTGATTCAGTAGGAATTGGCCTTCAAAAAACTGGTCCTTTCCTAATCCAGAAAAGTTTCAAAGGGGTAAGAACAGACGTGGCTGAGGAAGAGGCCAATACAGAGGCCCTTACAGGGGACTAATACAATGGCAGCCAGGAAACCAAAGAAGTGACACAGGGTTTCACCCGCCTCACAACCACAATCTCAATGTGACTTCTCTCCTCTACTACTGCCTACCAGGGAACAACTAGAAGCTCCCTTGCGGGAAATTATCTCTGTTTGCAGAAAACTGGCACAGACTGACAAAGGACAAATGGATTTTGAACATTATAGACAGAGGGTACAGGTTTCATTTTCATACCTTACCAAGAAAACAAGGCATGCCAAACCTACCACAAAATCAGTGGGCAGAGGCTATCAAGCAAATCACTCTGCTGACTCGGATGAAAGCAATAGAAAGAGTTCCACAACAAGAACAAGACCAGGGGTTTTACTCAAGACTGTTCCCTGTTCCAAGAAAAGAATCTCAATGGAGACCAATACTGGACTTGTCCGCATTAAACACCTTTCTCATAGTACCAAAGTTCAAAATGCTGACTCTACAGCAACTCCTTCCCATGCTGGGCAAGGGGTCGTGGCTGATTACTCTGGACCTCAAGGAAGCATACCTGCATGTCCCTATCAGAGACAGCTGCAGAAGATACCTCAGAGCATTATAAATTCTCAGCATTGCCATTTGGCTTATCTACTGCGCCCAGAGTATTTACAAAATGCCTGGCTTCGGTAATTGCTCATTGCAGGCTCCAGGGCATACAAATTTACCCGTACCTGGACAACTGCCTCATACAAGCGGACGACAAATTGATGTTGACAAAAAACCTGGATTATGTCATTACACGACATTTTCAAGCTCTGGGATACACAGTCAACTTCCAAAAGTCAAGACTGCAGCCATCCCAGCAAATAATCATCTTAGGAGCCAAACTAGACACAGCCTCTCAGATGGCTTACCTGACAGAAGACAAGCAAGAGAAGATAACTCATCACTTCATATGATCAGCTAAACTCACCCAGATGACTGCAAGGAGCTTCCTACAGGCCCTGGGTTACATGGCATCCTGCATTCTCCTGGTTCCATTAGCAAGACTACACATGAGAAAGCTTCAATGGTACTCTAAAAAGCACTTTGGTCTCAACACAGCAACAACTTGAGACAATCATACCACTCATTCCATGCCTACAAAAGGAATTCATATGGTGGGCCTCGTGAGCCAGGCAAACACAGGTATGTCATTCAAAACCACAGATAACACAGACCATGACTACAGACGCCTCAGACCTTGGATGGGGGGCGACATGGAAGGCAGGTCTATACAAGGACAATGGTCTCCAAAGGAAACACATCTGCATATAAACCAAAAAGGAAATGCTGGCAGTAATGCATGCCATTGAGGCCTTTCAACACCAACCCAGCAAGGTCATTTAATGATAATGGACAGACAACACCACTGTGATGTGGCAATTTACATGGAACAAGCAGGGGCACCCACTCTACTCCCTTTGCCAGACTGACAATGCAGCTTTGGGAGAAATCACTGAGCCCTAAACATCCAGTTACAATCCCAGTTTGTTCCAGGAAAAGACAATGTGTTGGCAGACAGCCCAAGCAGGAATTTCACACATCCACACGCAGTGGAGGTTACATCCTAAGGCCTTCAGACAACTCACTTCACATGGGGGCAAGCCAGAAGTGGACCTATTTTGCCTCTCAGCTCAACCATCTTCTACCAAAATTTTGCACAAGGACATACCATCCAAAAGCTTGGAAAATAGATGCCCTCCCACATTCAACTGGAACTCCTAGCAATCATGCATTCCCACCTCTGCCACTGATGACCTCAGTATTACTAAAGATCAAAGCAGAGAAACCCAAGGGAATCATAATAGCTCAGGACTGGCCAAGACAAATACTGGTACCCACTACTACGGAGCATATGTCACACCAGGAGGTGAGTCCTCCCCCAGTGGCCTCTACTTTGACTCAAACACAATTTCAAACACTGCATCCAAATCTTCAGACACTGCAAAGAAGCTAACAGCCTGAGATCCTATAAAATAACTTCAGCTTATCTCTTTTTCCAAGGAAGTTCAGCTGGGATACTAACAGAGGCTCAAGACCATCCACCAGAAAAGGCATTCACTTGGCAAAGTGGAAAAAGATTCTGCAATTGGAATACCAGCAAGGGACATGATGCATCATTGTTGAACATCCCACTCATCTTGGAATATTTGGCAGATATGATAAAGAACGGCCTCTCATATTCTTTCCATAAAGATGCGTATGCATCTCAAGCTAATTTCAGCTAGATACAACACTGATCCTCCTGTTTTTTCTCACCCTTTACTAAGGCAATTCCTCAGGGAATCAAGAACATTAAGCCACCAAGAAAGGCCCCAGTGCCAGCCTGGGACCTCAATTTTGCTCTAAGAAAACTGACTCTACCTCCATTTGAGCCAGCAGCTTCAGTTGACTTGCAATTTCTCTCATGGAAGACAGTTTTCCTGTTGGCAATTACCTCAGGCAAGAAGGGTTTCGAGCTACAGGTAGCCCTAATGGCAATAATACCACCCTTTATTATTTTCACAGAGACAGGGTTTCATTAAGGACCAACCCTACTTTTATGCCAAAGGTGGTATCTAGGGTTTCTTTAAATCAAGCCATTCATCTGCCTGCTTTCTTCCCACAATCCTGAGAATAAGGGGAAAGACTGTTGCATACCTTGAACATTCACAGACAACTCTCGGGATACTACCTGGACAGAACCAAGGCCAGTAGGAAGTCTGAACAACTTTGTAGCTTATGCCCCTGCAGTCCAAGGAAAAGCAATTTCAAAACAGACTATTTCTAAATGGATTGGACATTGCATCAGATTCTGTTATTCCTTTCATGGAAAGACTGTTCCAGCCAATGTCAGACCACATTCCACCAGAGCTACAGCCACCTTCTACAGCATTCTTAAGAGGTGCCTACCAAGGGCATTCCTAGAAGCTGCTACCATGGAGCTCCGTGCATACATTCTCCAAACACTACAATCTCCTCTATACTCCAGATCCAGAGCAGTCTTGCCTTTGCCCGGCAGTCCTGCAGGGTTTGATTGCCACACCATCTTTTCCCTAGAGCATATATCTCCTCCTCCCCCAGCTAAGCTATGGTATTATTCTACCTGACATGTTATGACTGCAGTTGCATTCTTGAAGGACATAGTACAGTTTTGTACCTACCATAAATGTAGATGTCCGGAGTAGACATTACAACTGCAGTCTGGAGTTTCTTCCTCCCTACATACCCCTATGCCTAGGGTCCACTCCTATCCCTGTTACTCTTAGCTAGATATCTGTTATGGTGTATTTGTTTTATTGCTCATTTATTTGTTTGGAGTCCTGTTTTTACTTCAATTTGATTACAGCCTTCCTTGGAGGCACCTGCATCTGGGGCAAGAAACACTGAAGAAAATGGCGTCGGCTGATGCTTATGTACTCACCCAGCTGCTCTGACGCCGGAGGAGAAATCGCGACATCAGCCGCACGCACGGACCCAGACTTTGGAATCCGGCCGACCGAGGGCTGCCTGAGGCAGGACAACCCACATGTTATGACTGCAGTTGCATGTCTATCGGACATCTACATTTATGGTAGGTACAAAACTGTACTTTTGCAGAAGGTAGTAGTATGATCCAGCAGTTTTCTGCATTGTAACACCTATTGATTTCTCAGTAACTTTGAACAGACTGCTCTCCTTGGTTGAATGAAGAGAATGAGTAGAATGATACCGGCGATGAAAGTTTTTATATGAATCTTTGGCGTTTTAGCCATTATATTTGACTATATTATACGGAATAACTTTAAATTCAAGTTTTGACTCTAACATTGTCATGTCGCTTTGTATTTGCGTTCCAAGCATAATGTGTGAAGGGCTCACTCTGGTAGCACTATGTAGTGTAACTCAATATGCAACGAGTGCTCAATGTGGTTTTGTTTGTCTTTGCATTTTTTTGGTAGTTTGTAGTGCTCCTTCTCTCATCTTCACCATTTGACTGCTAATAGTGGAGACTTGCGGTAGT